>NW_018406286.1:422345-453268 GCF_002113885.1 Mizuhopecten yessoensis | reverse complement strand
GCACAGTTTGTTGTGGCAGAGATGACTGACCTCCAAAATCTTGCCGTCACAGTCCCTCCTCGGGAAATCCTCCTTCAGCCATCTATAATGTACCATCAGTGACAGTCGGTGCACTCTCTCTGTCATTATGTGTCCATTTGGCCATCTAACCACAATGCGCCCATATCCACCCTGGTCTTTGGCCCCCCCTCCACACTCTACAAGGGTGTATATTGCCATCAAAGTATCCTCCTGCAGCTAATTTTCCCTCTAAATTCTGCCAAAACACATCCATGGTTAGATTTACAAGCAGAAATATGCCGGTGAACCCATCATCTGGTTTCCAGGGACGCTTGAATGGTGTAAAACGTCATATCCTATAGGGACCGCGGAACCAAATGATTTTCCATAGACGATAGTGTTAACGTTTACACTGTCCTGGTTAAATGGGGGTATCCACACTGGTTTACCTGACCTCATTTTGAAGAATAGCATCTCACACAACTGTAAAAAAAACTATTTCAAAATTCTGCCAATTTGAACTTTTGGGGGCTGCCATCTTGTATTGAATTCGGCACCAAAAATCGAACAAAATTTACAACAAATTACACACTTAATAAACTCACCCAGACAAAACCAGGCTTGATTTTTTTTTTTTTTTTATACATATTACATCTATATATATTGCTCAACCCACACATAAACCTTTTGATACTTCTGCCACCTTAATATCCAACCAGCAGGCCCCGAGGCATTCACCTTTCTATTAAATCTTCTGCCCAAAAGGGAAAAACCCACAATCTATTTTTGATTTGGATCCGTGGTCCCTACAACGCTGTGTTAAATACAAGGAATCGTATCGTTTATTGCCAGACAAATGACGATTTCTCAGGCATAATCAGCTGCCAGTTAGTCATTAAGCTGCGAAAATGAAGAAGTGTTTGTCTATAAACCGGAACATGAAACAATAACAATATTTGTTCACGGTTACCTGTTTAATTCTTGCGGCAGTTACACCTAGTCTAAAAAGTACATTCATAATCCGCCATTTTGTTATATGCGCGGGGGCGAGTCTAATAAGTACATCCGGTACGGAATCCGGGCCGGAGTTGCGGTACGGAAAGAGTTAACAATAGCGTCAGCCCCCGCTTGGAATTTCAAAATAAGATACATACATTCTGGGTCCTTCAAAAGCTTAACAATTCATATATATCAACAGTAAGACACTTTGTAACCAGGATTTCGAGTACCTCTCACTGCAGAAGGTGTGAAAAACTAAGTCTATTGAAGGGAGATAACAAGTACATAATAGTTATCCCAATAGTGTGTATATTTAAAATTAGAACAACTACGTAATATTTTAAAATAATTGATTAATTGTAAAAACATTAACAATGATTTATCATTTTATTTTTAGTATTTTCATAAAAAAAGTATTATTGTACAATATAATGCATTAAGATGTAACACAACAATAACATGTGTATATATGTACAAGTATGAACATGTGCTTCATTATAAATATAACTAATTTTAGACCACACAAATAGTGATAATGTATAGGTAGCAATGTTTAGGATCTTTATCCAACACAAATAAGATAACAATATAATTTAGATTGATATGACATCAATGTTGACGTTTCTAAAATTAACTCCTGCATCTATAGTCTGTTTCTGAAAAGTTCAAACCTACTTTGTATAGTTCTGAGTAGGTGGCGACTCCCCGGCTGCTTCTCTTGACCATTAGTTTAATCTCTACAATAGAATGATAAAAAATACAGAAATAATAACAGTGTTAACGTTTATATATTGTGATTCAGTCTACATTTTACTAGTATCATACGCCGGATTTTCTAAGTATATAGTGTGCAATACAAACAATTTTATCTAAGAAATCCTTTTAAAACTTACATGATTTTCAACGTTCCATCACTCACATCATTCATAATTTCTTCGAGACTGAGATTATCAAGTTCTCCATCTTTCTCACCGTCTGATTGAAATTTGTTATCTGCAAGTAAATCTGGAGTAATCATGTAATAATTTTGTCACAATATGTTCATAATTTCTAAACATTTTGCATCATTTTTCTCAATATAACTACTTTTACTGGTGTACCAATATAAAATTACCATGGACATGATGGAGAATGCATCATTAATGTTTGTGTGCTAACTGTACCTGTGAGCACTGTACTTGTTATGACACCTGACAGACAGAATGACTTTTGATTGGTCTGTGACTGTCCATAGTCAGGACATTAACCGGTAAGTCATTCCAAGGCTTGATATTTTATTCAAAATTGTAGTGATTATTTACAAGTAACCATCCTGTTATTGCAGCAAGCTTTATGCAGTAAATGTAAAGTATAGTAATTTTTATTATTTTAATTAAGGATTGGAACGGCCTAGGTGAGTATATCGGGATATTTGTTTCATCTATCTTGATAATATTATTGTTTTCTTCAGCAACTTCCAGGAGCATCCGGACAGTTTAGCTAAGGTAATGCGGAGGTTAATGGAGTATGGCTTGTTTATCGCCGAAGAAATGTCATCTACTACAAGCAAATGTGAAATATCTTGGTTTATAGTATCCGAGGAGGGGATTGAAGCCGACCCAGAAAAAGTTGATAAGATCAAGGCATGGAAACCCCAACAACACCAGAGGAGCTCAGACAATTCCAAGGATTTGCTGGGTATTACAGATTTTCTTTTAAGAATTTTCATCCATAGCAAGACCATTGAATCAACTTTTGTCTCCTACCAGGAAGATGAAGGGAAAGCGGAAGTCAGAGCCATCTTCTATATGGGAGTGGTAAGCAGAACAGGAACAAGAAGTTGAAGGATATTTTGACATCCCCTCCGGTTCTAGCTTATCCAGATCTGAGTTTACCATATGAACTCCATATTGATGCTAGTGGACATGGGCTTGGAGCTGTGTTTTATCAGGACCAAGAAGGAAAGAAACGAGTGACTGCGTACGCCAGTAGGGGATTGAACGAACCAGAAAGGAATTATCCAGCGCATAAGATGTAATTATTAGCGTTGAAGTGGGCAGTAACCGTCAAATTCTGCGACTATCTTCATGGAGCAAAATTTACTGTCGTAACAGATAACAACCCGCTTACATACGTGTTGACTTCGGCTAAATTAGATGCCACAGGACACATGTGGTTAGCTGCCCTCAGCTCGTACGATTTCAACTTGAAATATGTACAGGGACGGAACAATGTGGACGCTGACGCCCTGTCTCGTATACCGTTTGACTCCGGGGATAGGGAACCTGTGGAAGTATCATTCAACTCGGTAAGGACTGTATGTGTAGCATTGCAGTCAGACACTAGGGCCGAAGTTGTTTCCACTACCGATGTAGATCCATGGGATACCGACACCATGGAACTTATGTCGCAGCGTGACGGGCGTAGGGCCCATATACTGGACAATATGCTTCGGATTGTTGATAAAGCAGTCAGAGAGGGAAGGAAATAATCTCGGCATACCTTGTCACCTGGACAGGTACAACTCATGAGATGTTTTGACCAGTTACGATTGGAAAATGGTGTACTTTATAGATGTGTGACTAGGGGAGAGGAGAAATTGAAACAACTGGTACTGCCTTCAGCGTATATCAGAAGAGCTATGGGACTACTTCATACAGAGCTTGGCCATCCAGGTAGAGATCGAACAATGTCTCTAGTTCAGGAAAGATTGTATTGGCCAGGAATGTCCAAGGATATAGAGAAGTTTGTACAAAGCTGTTCACGATGTATCAGGCGAAAGATAAATCCATCGCAGCAGGTAGCTCCTCTCGTAAACATAACTACAGTACAACCGATGGAGCTAGTTTGCATTGATTTTTTAACGCTGGAGACGTCAAAGGGTGGATATGGAAAAATACTCGTATTAACAGACCATTTAACACGATATGCCCATGCGTTTCCTACCAAAAATCAGACTGCCAGGACCACTGCAGAAGTTTTATTCCGGAATTTCTTTTTGCATTACGGATTTCAAGTCCGGATACATTCTGATCAGGGTGCGAACTTTGATGGGAAACTCTTAAAAGAGTTGTGCGAGATAGCAGGGATTCGTAAGTCGCGAACTACGCCCTATCATCCCCAAGGGAATAGTAAGTTTGAGCGATTCAATCGCACACTACTGAATATGCTGGGAACACTTGAACATAAACACAAAGCTGACGAGCAACGGCATGTGGGTCCCTTAGTGCATGCGTATAACTCCACGCGACACGAGAGTACAGGACAAAGTCATTTTTTCTGCTGTTCGGAAGGCAGCCCAGATTACCAGTTGATTTGGCTTTCGGTTTCGGAATCAAGAGGGGAAACGAGAAGCAGAGTTTTTCAGCTTATGTCTCTGACATCCGACAAAAGCTTCTGAAGTCATATCAGACTGCTGCAAAGGAGGCGGATACATTCGGGAACCGTCAGAAGGAAATGTATTACCGCAAGGTAGTGTCTGAAGAGGATGAAGGAAATCTTCAACCGACAGGTGACGACTTGGAGGATGAGGAGGACGGAGCCATGGGAGACAATGGTGACGGCCATACATCTTATAGTGATGAAGGCTCTCTGGTTCAGCCTGACACGTTTCCATCCCAAGAAGAGGGGGAGGAGGATGGAGATGCTGCACCTGATGTAGTTGCAGGGATACCGAGCAGGAAGGGGACGTTTACGAACCTCGGAGGTCGACTAGACAAACAAGAAAACCTGCATGGCAGACAAGTGGAGATTTTGCTATGAGTCAGACAACGGGGGACAATACCTATTATCATATCATTCTGTTTTGTTTCCCTAACTTTATACATAGCTGATTACATATCATTTTAGTCCAAAATTACTCTTTTGTTTCCCATAATTTAGTATAGTACATTGCACATCATTCTAGTCATTAATGAAGTGTTGCTTCCCATGACTTGGGACTCGCATACATGTACATTTAAAATGATTATTTTTTGTATTTTTTTTTGATAAATGTTAATTAAAATTAACAATGTAACAAAAAGGGGAGAAAAGTAATGAAGAATTAATATGAGTAGCAGCTAGCATTGAATGTAACAAATAAACCGTATGAAATCAACAAAAGGATTAACTGTTAATTGCAAGCATTAACTTGAACGAACAACTAAGTCTCTCTTTGCGTTTTCAAAGCATAAACTATCTGACTTTTGGTCAGTGTAGCATGTCAGTTAACATCACTGACTTTAAGTGTAGCATGCGCCCCTCTTACTTCTATAAACACTCAACTGAACCTGTTTAATCCACATGCATTCATATAAACTAGTACTGTCAGGAAATATTTGGTATTAAGCAAGGAGATGCAATTTGGTCCTTGTACTCTAAATCACAGGAAAATGCAATCTGATTAAAATCATATGTTAGTTGGCTTCGTTAACTTCGTATTACGCCTGAACATCTGAGTGTGCCGCGGGCAGAGTCACGTTCAGGTTACCTTTATATTTATAAATACTCATTAAATTTTGACCAATCAAAGACCCTCGTTCAAAAGGGCGCTCAAAGTTGTAACAAATGTGGCGGACATTGATAAGATCTGAAGTTATTTGAGATTGATCGTCTGAAACCCGAACAGAAAAAGATATTCGAAGCTTTATAAGACAGGAAAGACTGTATGGCGGTGTTGCCTACGCAATTATTATCCAATGGGTACGTTTTCCTTGGCGTCGTAGAAACGTCAGTTCCTGCCGCCATATTTCTTTTGGGAAAACTAATCTGTTCGATACCCCTCGCTTTTTATGTATCGACCATGATAATCCGATTCGCTGGCAAACTTTTGCCATTGCGCCTCTGATTAGTTCATCTAAAGGTCACTTGAACGTGACCCTGACGGCGGCAGTAACAGATGATTTTAATCAGATTGAGGAAAATGTGTTTTTAAGTAAAAAGGCATTGTGGGATAAGTATGAAACTTTCACAAATTAAATATCATCAAATCACTATAATACTTATGCCAAGTAACATGCTTGTCCCCAAATGCCTTTTATGTACAATCAGCGAATAAACATTGAAAATAGGCAGAACATTTGATAAAACAATAAAATCGGTTAACTTTAACAATTAAAGCAGATACTTTCCCTGAGGCTAAGATACTTAAAATTACTAGCAAATCAAATTTCATATATTGAATCAATCATTTTACAGTAGTTGTGGTGGCAAATGCCATTTTTGATTTGTAAGACAAAACAAATCAAGCCTGGAACTCACTTCAGCCACAGGTGTTGAGCAAATATTATATGATATATATAATATACAATACTAACAATTGATATCTTTTACTTATAGCATATAAAGTGTATCATGCACCTTTTAATTTACTTAAAATTAAGAGATATTTGAAAAAGCCAACTCAGTATAAAACAAAACAAAAGTATGCAGTCAATATGCAAATATGTGAAGTTGTAAATTACAAGTCAAAATATTAATTAGAAAGGAAAATAATGAGAAAACAAATTACTTTTCAATTGAAATTGACCGAAAAGAACCCCCTGACGTGACAATCTTTGAGTGACGATTGAATTTCTGTGATTTTTCATTCTGTTACATATGCTTGTCTTATTTATACATGTTTTCAAGCTTATTTTGAAAACATCAAACTATATTTGCGATTTACCATACCCCTTTTGGTACCCCTAGAAACCCACTTTCGGCCAAAGTTTCACCTTAGTTTTTCAGCATGTCATACAATAGAATATCTTTGAACAAAATAAGGAGGTGAAAATCCGAATATACTGGGGCCAAAAAAGGGCCTTATAGACACCCTTCCTTTGCTGTCCCGCTACAGCTCTTAAAGTGAGAAAATACACTACTATCATTAAAAGATAAATAGGCTTATTTATGGGTTGTAAAAGTCGTATTAAAAGATCAAATGTCGCCAAAAAGTAATTGAAATAGATTTTTCCTATAAATTAAGCCTAGTTTGAACAACGTAACTTACATATATGTGAATTTTTAGTTTTCATTTGTTTTTCTTCATAAATTTGTTTTCTTGATCCTGTCACGGCTAAATGAGCCGAATAAGATAAGGTGTAAGTTGGCAAAATCGATTGGACATTTATTTTGTAATCGTCCAAAAACAACCTGCCACCTGGACGAGTTCGTCTTCTCAGGTTTACAATATAAAGAAAACTATTGCCTGCACGCGATATACTTCGCATACTTACAACAAGCTCGTTACGACGTAGAATGTCACATCTGCAGCATTTATTGATCTGTCGTAATTTTCATCGTCATCAAGCATCAACGCTAAGGGTATTGCAGCCAGTCGAGAGTCTGTCGATGCCATATTGGATTAAGTACTTCCTGTTACAGCGCATTCGAAACGTCCTGTACCAGAGAACAGTCATCCCAGGTTATGGACAGGTGTCTCGAACACACCCCAGGAATGATATATTTGTGACCAGAAACTATTTCAGGCCAGCTCAATTCTTTTCCTTAAATGATGGCCAGTTGATATAAGTCAGATTATAGGTATTCCTCCAATGTTACCAAATTGCCTTTTGTTTGTTTTTGTTTCTGTTGACTAAGCATTTATTTTATTTCTAAATTTGTTCATCTTGTCAATTAATTCAGATTACTGTTCTTTGTCACCGGCATACCCAAGTGACTCAGCCTAGCCAATGGTAGGTAGGAAAAATCTCTGGTGTGTTGATTCTATTTTATAAAAAAAAGTATCCTGTAATATACAATTCAAACAATATGCAGTACATGTACAGCATCACAACACTAAGAATATTTCTTCATTGTGCAATCTTTATCTACCCTGTGTAATGTGTTTTGTTTGGTAAGTAGGAAGGTGAAAAATGCGGGAACTAAATTCACAATGCTTTTCCATAATGGACATTTTTTGTCATTTTCCAAAAGTGACGTTTTTGTTAACCTTTGAAAATGTAATCCTTCTTTAATATACTTTATATCACTGCTTCTTAATTTTTGAGTTATAACCCAATCTTTGTTACATACACTGTTTACTTCTGTTGTCATATCAGTAACAAATCACAACTACTTTTGAATTATCGGTACATTGTTTATATACAAATTAAGTCGATCCAACAAATATTTTGTATCTGGCTAGAAGGGCATTGAATTATTTTCCCTATAACCTCAAATAGTTTATTGTTGTCCCCGATTCAAATTTAAAGCAAATTAGCAATGAGCATATACCTTGGCTACCTGTTGATAGTTGTGGAGTATTATGATTATATAAAATAATAAAATTATCTATTGTTGTTGAACAGCATACAGTTGTGGGATCGCCCAACGTTACACGATGTGCGGTGTGCGCACGATGTGTGTACGGTGTGTGAACGGTGTGTGCAAGATGTGCGAACGATAAAAATTTGGGCGATCATATCTTGCGCACATTTGTGTGCACGATGGACGATCGTTGTGCGATTACAATCGTGATTGGTGTAAATTAGGAATGCCTTAACAATATATACGGTTTCGTGTTTAAACATATAAACCTTGATTTTAACGAATGTTTCTATATTCTACCTACACCTATATACTTATCTTTATATCTATACTTTCTTAAATTTAGAAATTGTGTTTTCGGTATTTTTTAAACGACCTTAACCGACACCTGTGAAATCACAACACAGTCCCGTATACAGGTAAACATAGCCACTAGCCGTCTTCATGTACCTGGACGGTAGTTTTCCCCCGCCCGGGGCGCTTACGTATTTCGTCGAGTAGGGCCAGGGGTGTGAAAAGACAGGTGAAAAGGAGCTATAGGCAAACCGAATGCAAATAACAAATACTAAATGTCCAGCTGTGATTTCATTACGGCCATACGGTATTGCATAACAGCTCTATGTGTCAGGTACAGGCCAGGTCAAACTCCGATAACTCATCAAATTGTTATTTACATATTCTGTTACCTTTGCGCGAAACCCATTCTTGACAGTCTAACGGTCACTGTAATGCTGTGTTGCACGCATTATAAAACTGTACATAATCTTCATTACTGTGATGAGAAATTACAATAATACATTCAGTTTTCATTATTGCATACGAGCTTTCCGTATTTTTTCATTCCGTAATATTGATCTACAAATTTTACCCAATCGCACAGTTGTGCGCACCATGTGTGGACGATGTGCGGACGGTGTGTGAACGATGTATGCACGGTGTGCGCACGCTATTTTTGTTGCGTTGTGCGGTCACACAACTGTAGTTTTGGGATCAGGAGATTGTAACTCTCGTGGACATGGCAACAGAGGCATCGAGGGCAGCTGGTGAGGCCATCGAAATGGAATGGAACACCCTCAACACAGCCGTATATGGCAGGTAAGTTAGAACCCTCCTGTAAATCTTAATTCCATAATTCAGGACATTAAAGAAATTTTGAAATATACACAAATTTTAAAAAACCTGATGAAGAATACTGAATGTGCTGTATTTTTTTTCTCAACAAAACAAGACAAATGAATTAAATAAAACAAACCGGTATTAATTTTGGAAACTGTTTAACAAAATAACATGATAAATGTAAACTTATCAGAGTGCTCATGGGCCAACCTCTCAAAAACTGAGCGTTCAAAGTGTCCCAACTTCTTCATGTTAGTTGATTACTTGTTGTCCCTACCAGGATCTTCCTGTGACGCAGAGCGGGGATTTTCGTAAGGTAAGTTTTAGAAACTCATTTAGATAATTAATGTTTACACCATATTTTTAAGTCATTTTTTCCTATCGGGATTCACAATAAAAATGTTTAATTGGACTGTTATCAATGATTTCAGTATGAAACTAGTCAAAAATGACTAAAAGTCGAGACTTGGGGACAGAAACATGTCGGATCTGATGCTGGTGTCAAAGGAGACAGCAGCCGTTGAGGATTTTGACTCGACATCATCAGTTCACATATGGTTTACTTCCGGACAACGGGCCAGACGGACATACTACAAAGATGACTTGAAGGTAAGGCCTAAACCCAACCTACCCAATAATATTTGTCTATCCTGAAGTTTATTTCAGCAATTTTCAAGAAAGGATTAAAGTAAGATTACTTGTTTATACAAGAGGCCCAATGGGCCTGCATCGCTCACCTGGTATTAATCTCACACTTGTAATCTTAGAAGTGGACTAACATACAGCTACAGGCATAATATCAGTGTTCGATTCTTAAGAACCAATTAAAATATTTAAACGTATGACGCCTGTAACCTTGAATGTCGAACAAGGACATTAGGTTGAAAGTGGGTCAATGTCATTCATTTTAACAAATGTGGTGAATCTTTCATCCAAGCATGCTATAGGCACAATATCAATACCCTGAACCTTTTGTTTATTGAGAAGAAGACGTTTGAAGATGTAACGACATTTGACCCCTGTGACCTTGAAAGTGGGTCAATGTCATTCATTTGAACAAACTTGATAGCCCTTCATCCCAGCATGCTACTGGCCTATTGGTTATTCAGGAGAAGTTGTTTAAAGTAAAATATTGACGCCGTACGACGGACTCCGCACCGCGGCATAGACTCACTTGGCCCTTCGGGCAAGGTGAGCTAATAATCTAGGTAAAAACAACTTAAAAATAAAAAAAGATTTTAAGATCTAACAACCCATCATTAAAAAAGACCCACATCCTAACAATTTTGAGATTGAGATTGATCATTTTTTTAAAGAAGCAAATACAAATTGAATATGTAAGAACTTTTAACTATATTTTTACAGAAAAGTAGACAGAGCTACAAATACTTGAGAATGACACGAGACCTGCCACCAGAGAGATGATCAGCAGCGAGGACCGGGTTGACATAACGATCTGCATACGTCTCACTCTACTGAACCAGATGAGAGCAGTAATGATGATGACATTTTGACTTCCAACAGGACATCAGGGAATTTCAGCTAAAGTCCTACAGGATGTTACAATGAATGTTACATTAAAAGTACTTTAATCATGTGTTACCAGTTTGAGATTGAAAATTGTGTTGTGTTATACTTTATATAAATAACAAAAATGAAAAAGTCTGGGTAAAAAACAAGGCGCACCCCCTCCCGAACCCAGCCCCCCTTTCTCGGTACGCTCGTCAGCCAAAGCGATTCGCCACTTGGAGGGATCGCAAACCTGGGCTACCAGAATATGGCAGGGCTACCTAAATTATTTGGTTACTAGCCCAATGGGCTACTGCCTCTAAAAGCTTAGTTTCAACCCCTCCAAGTGTGTTGAAATGAATGACCTTTACTTGTATGCAAGGTTACTGGGGTCAAATATGTTTAAAGCTTCTGAAGCAACATCTTCTGTATAATCAAGAGGCCTAGGGTTATATGGCCATATTAATGAACTTCACACTTGGAGATATGCAGACAGTACACCCGTGCACAGTGGTGAGCCGGTAACACACGTGTGACATTTCATGAATGAATGACATTAATTAATTAATTCATTTGGATTTATTGTTGCCATGTCTATTTTTGTGACCAGTGTGAACTTTTTTTGTGAGCATGGAAAGTGGATTCCCTGCCCTGCTGTTCATTTTCTACAGAAAGGTTAGTAACTTGGTATTTTTGGTTAGTTGAATTTATTCATATTTCAGAGTTTTCCTGACTACTCGATTGATTCTGGTTAACAGATATTGCTGATATTATTATACAGGTTGAGACATCATGACTTTACACTGATGACATCTTCATCTATGAATATATGTTGATGTTCTTGTGTGTCTGTTATTTGTGTGTAGCACTTATGCGCTTGCGACTTGTAGCCTTTTGCTTTTGAAAAACTTCGAGTAACATGAGTCGCGACATAATAATTTCTTATAATTTTGTTTCACGATGACTGAAATTTGATTTTCTCTATATTGGTGTCATATTTCATTTTCATGAATTTATTTATTATTTTGTCACTGATTGCACTGATACTGCTCAATCATTCTGTAGTATTTTGTATTTTGGATATTTAAGTATATATATTTTTTCTTTTTGTGATTTCAGTTTGCATTGTACTCGATCTGATTTTTTTTTTCATACCTCTTCTAGTTTTGTTGTAAATTTCATATTTCAGAAAAATCTTTTGGACTTTGATTTCTTGTATTTATTTTGTACTTATCATATCTTTCTGGCTTTTTGATTCGCAAAACAGTTTGGACTTTGCGGATTTATTGTGTGTATTTGTATATTCATGAACTTAGGGTATGTATTCTCACTTTGGATTTTATGATTGTGTTATTTGTGTTACTGTGTTTGTGTTCATTGTATGATACTTCAACTATGGCTGAGGGCAGTGAGGAGCAGGTGGCACATTTATTGGAGGCATTTTCGAGCATGGACCTCAAATCTAACTTGGAGTCTAAGGATTCTGCAGCTAAATGGTTAGCAAATCCAAAACTCCCAATGTTAAATTAGAAGTGTTGGATCCTGCACCACAGCCAGATGTTCAATGTCATCAAGAGGATGCTGCACCTCTCGGTAATCAATCAAGTGTTTCATACCATGTTCCAAAGATCTCCATATTCTCAGGATGTTCTCAAGTTCCTAATGGAGAGGTTTCCTATGACCAATGGATACCTGAGGTCAAGTTGTTACAGCGAGATGGTGTATACAAAGATCATGCTATTGTTCAGGCTGTGAGAAGATCCTTGAGAGAAGAAGCAGGAACAACAGCAATGAGACTTGGTTCTTCAGCAACATTTCAACAGGTACTGGTCAAGATGGTCAGCAACTATGGTAATATTGCTGCTACTGAGGAATTACTTGCCAAGTTTTACTCTGCCAAGCAAACAGATACAGAGGATGTGACATCATGGGCTGGGAGACTAGAAGATATACTAGACAAGGCTAGGACCAGATATGAATTTACTCCAGCACAAGTGTCAGAGATGTTGCGTACCAAATTCTGGCGAGGACTTAAGAAGTCATTACGTGACATCACCGGTCATAAGTTTGATACCATCTTAGACTATGACAAGTTGCGTATTGCAATACTGATGGAAATGGACCACTCTGCTGGAGATGTGGACAATTTGGACATATGAGACGTGATTGCCATGTGAATTTTGAGCACAGCAGGAAGTCGTTAAACGTTCAGATGCCTACAAGCCATGGGCACCAGTAGGCATGATCAATCAGCAATGCCCTAACGTTAAGAAAGAAAATACTGAGTTTTTTGGAGACTGCAACGAGGAAGAGCTAAAGATTGCAGGAGTTTGTACCACTGCATTACTAGACACAGGGTCAGCTGTACGCACTGTTAGTCGCCATTTTTATGATACTTACCACAGTCAGAAATGGATATTGAATGTGCTGGAGGAGAGACATTACCCTATGATGGATTTATCAAGGCGATATTGAGACGGGGATCGACGGTCATACATCATCGTTGCCAGGGTTGTTACTTGTGCCGGATACCAGGTATAATTCCAAAGTGCCAGTTTTGGTTGGTACTAATATTCTGACAGGTATCATGGATGCATGTAAGTATGTTTACGGAGACAGATTGTTGAAGGGAGGCTCTCTCTTAACATCCTGGTATATCACGTTTAGATGCATGGCACTACGACAGCGAAACTTGGTACGAAATAATTTCCGTCTTGGACTTGTCAAGAGTGCAGAGTGTACTGCAGTTCAGATATCGCCAAATAGCCAGGTAACCATTAATGGCTATGTGGATCGTCAAGTGTGGAGCATACACCAACTAGTGCTTATCTCACAGTATCTGAGGAGTCATCATTGATGGATGATTTGGATATTTCGCCAAGCCTTATTCAATACCGCTATAGAAGGACTGGTGTTGTTCCTGTGACAATATCGAACATCACAACCAGGAATGTTACCGTACAGCCTCGAGCTGTGTTGTGTGAACTTCAGCCAGTTAAGGTAGAAGGATGTTTACAGGATGTTGACACATAATCATTGATGCTCCTTCATCTAAGGATACAGATATGTATTTCCTACTACAGTTGATGAAGTTTGATGACAGACTTACTGAAGAAGAATTATCCAGTGGAAAGCAAATGATTTCTAGTTTCCGAGATATATTTTCCATGGATGATTTGGATCTTGGTCATTCCTCAGCTGTTCATCACCGCATAGAAATTACAGATGAGGTGCCATTCAAACAACGTCATCGGCGTATTCCACCTGCCATGCTTAGTGAAGTTCGTGATCACCTACACCAACTCTTGACAATCGGAGTCATACGTAGATCACATCCACCTTGGGCATCAGCAGTTGTATTAGTTCGGAAAAAGGATGGTCGCTTGAGAATGTGCATAGATTACCGACAGATGAATCTTAGGACTGTAAAAGATGCGTATGCTCTTCCTAGGGTGGAAGACATTTTTGACTCTTTATCGGGTTGTGACTACTTTTCTACACTTGATATAAAGAGTGGTTACCACCAAGTGGAACTTCACGAGGACCACAAACAACGGACTGCTTTCACTATTGGGCCTTTAGGTTTTTATGAGTTTAATCGGATGCCGTTCGGATTAGTGAATGCTCCAGCCACATACCAGATATTAATGGAGGAAAGTCTGGGAGAGATACATACCACCATTTGTTTTGTATGTATTGATGACATTATATTGTTTTCCAAGACATTTAGTGAATATGTTGATCGACTGCAGATGGTATTTGACAAGATCAGATTTCATGGTCTGAAGTTGGCTCCACAAAAGTGTTCATACTTCAAGAAGAAAGTGAATTTGCTTGGCTTCATAGTGTCAGCCGATGGCATTGAAACGGATCGAGAAAAAGTGCAAAAGATCGTGGACTGGCCTAAACCTTCTTGCCCTGAGGATGTAAGAAGGTTTCTAGGATTCTGTTGTTATTACCGCAAATTTGTGAAAGGATTTTCAGCAATTGTGAAACCATTGAATGGACTGTTAACTCCTACAAGGAACAAAGGCCAATCAAAGAAGTCGGTCTTACCTTGGGAAAAAGAACAGGAAAAAGCATTTCAGACCTTGAAGGATATTTTATCTTCACCTCCCATTCTTGGTTATCCGGTATATGACTTGCCATTTTAAGTTCATACCGACGCCAGCGGAAAAAAGGTCTTGGAGCCATTCTTTACCAGCAGCAAGATGGTAGAGCACGTGTCATCGCCTATGTCAGCAGGGAGTGACAAAATCTGAGAGGAATTACCCTGCACATAAATTGGAATTCCTTGCCTTGAAATGGGCCGTTACCGACAAATTTTCAGATTATTTGTATGGAATGAAGTTTACGGTAACCAAAGATAATTACCCGCTGACATACGTTTTGACCACTGTCAAGTTAGATGCAACTGGACTTCGGTGGTTAGCTGCATTATCTGCATATGATTTTAACATCATTTATAAGCCAGAAGGGACCAATACAGATGCGGATATCTTGTCAAGATTGTCTTGCCACTTTGAGGGAGAGGAGCAGTCTACATCTGTGATTCGGTCAAGGCCATATGTAGTTCTGTTCAGCAGCCAGTGTCTTTGGTCGAGACTGTTTCCATGTCTACTGCAGTTTTTGATGGTCATTGCATGGAGACCGACCAGGACTTCAGGAAATGTCTTCTAGAGACTGGAGACGGGCACAGGATAGAGACCTAGCACTTCGACATTGGATATTCTGTGTCAAAAACAGCAGGAAACCTGGCAAAAGACAATTGGATCCTGATCAGCAAGCTATGTTGCGATCATTTGACAGGTTGAAGATTGAGAGGGGTCTACTGTACCGTGGAGTTACAGAAGATGGAGCAACACGGAAGCAGCTTGTGTTTCCTTCTGCTTACCGGAAACAGGCATTATATGGTCTCCATAATTCTGTTGGACCCCCGGTCGTGATCGGACATTGTCGTTGTTGCAGGAGAGATTATATTGGCCGGGAATTAACCAGGACGCGGAGATATGGGTGAAAAGCTGCCGACGCTGCGTGTCAAGGAAGGCTGTTACTCAGAAGGCACCATCAGTGAATATTCAAACGACGCACCCACTATAGCTAGTGTACATGGATTTTCTCACTTTAAAGTCATCTAAAGGAGGATTATCGTCGTGACCGACCACTTCACGAAATATGCCCACAGCGGAAGCCTTCTTTTATAACTTCGTGGTGCATTATGGAATGCCTCGACGGATACACTCTGACCAAGGTGCCAATTTCGTTGGAGATTTAATCAATCATCTATGTGCCATGGCCAACATCAAGAATAGTAGGACTACGATGTATAATGGAAGTTGTGAAAGATTCAACAGAACGTTGCTTGGAATCCGAAGGAGAAAGGGGACTGGAAAAGGCACGTTGGTCCGCTTGTTCATGCATACAACAGCATCCGGCATGATAGCACAAGCTAACCACCCTTCTTCTTGATGTTTGGCAGGCATCCCAGGTTACCGATTGACTTGGCATTCGGAGTAGATATAGGAGGGAAACATCAATCTCTTTCAGGATATGTCTCATCGCGATGTAACTTGATAATAGACGAGGAAGTCTTTTTCCAACCAGGGGGAGTGTGTAAAAGGGTCGATTTATTTTTGCTCAATTAAAAGTATTCGTATAATATATGTTTGAATGTATTGTTTGTAATATGCAGTATTTATACTATATAGTATATGTATTCATACATTTTAATTCATGAATAAAATATTTGTAATAATTTCCGTGTTTATATAATTCACGACGCAAGACGTAATGTAATGTCTTATCTTTACGTTCCGCGTGGGATTTATTCGTGCGGGCGCGGCGCTTTGTTTGTACGTATATATGTACATGTATTGTGGCGTTTGGTATGTGAGTTGTGGTCAGTGCTAGGTAAGACACGTGACGGACTTGACGGACTTTGAAAGTTTGTGTCGCTAGTACTCGTGTAGGTTTGTTTAAGCTTTCGGTCACTTTTTGAAATTGATTTGAATGGAGAACAGGTCGGAAGATTCAGTTTGATATTGACAGGTCTATTTCCGGTAGTTTGAAATGTCTGTTTCAATTAGTTTGATTATATATTTGTAACAGTTCGTTATGTCGTGTCTCAATGGAGCAACCCAGGTTCGAAGGGATACCCGCGGTTCCGTCCTGTTATTACCAGTGTTCAATAGAAGACGAGGAGTCAGAGATAAAATACAAGACAACGTTTATTTACACATAGTAAGCGAAAAGAGACATGGTCCAGTGTGCACATATAAGAACACGTACAATATAACTATCATGTAAAATATCCGGTTACAACTACATGTACCATTATGTTTACCGGAGCTAGACGCATTCCCCACCTGCCCTAGCCTACATATAATAGCACCCCGCCATCCCACAGTCACCGTCATACACCCTACGTAGAGAGAAAACGAAAGATAGAAGAGAAGAACGAAAAGGTGAGCCTCCCAGCCAATGGCTTCTATAGACTAACGTAACACACCCGACCATCCGAATTTATACCCAACAGACCCAACAGAATCAACAGAATCCCGTGCTATGCATGATCTGGACCTAATTCAACACTCTAACAGCTATCCAATGAAAACCCCTATCGTAAAAATAACAACCAATGGACACAGCTCTATGAGCGGAAGTAGGTATGCGTCTACATCTGGTAAAACCACAAGAAATATCAACAAGCTATTTCCAACCGAGACAAATTAGTAAAGTATGGCAGACTATCAACGCTTAAATGAAAACTAAACGGCACATAAAATTATATACGCAAGGTATGCTTATACGTTTACATAACGCAAAATACATAACTTTTATAACTTTTAATGAATGACAATGACTCAAATCCTATTCCCGCTACATATTAAATGAAATGTCTCATCGCGATGTTACTTGATAAAAGACGAGGTAGGTTAGTCTGATCACCGTAACCCCTAACTGAGACAGTTCAAAGGCTTGGTAATCACTAGATTAGAAGGTTTAAATATGGATTGTCGTAAGATACAATGACACTTCACCGGAAAGAAACAAAAGATACGTAAAATAAGTACTAACATGGGTACAAAGCGTTCCGCAGAATGCAGAAAAAGTATTTTCAATGTCTTCAGTAATAGGTTCAGAAGAAAATATCCAACTGTACGAAGGAGTGTGCGGAAGGAAATGAATTTCAGACGCCAAATATGATCGCACAAGTATGATAGATGAATTATTTCCTACTGTAGAGCCTGTCAGTATAATGTTATCGGGTCGAGAACCTTCAGGTTGTTCACGAGTAGTCCCATCATCTGTGTTCACATGTAGTCACATCTAGACTAACAGAAATAAAATGAACCTGGAATGATTTTAAATAAATATAATTATTTAACTACAAATAAGGTTGTTACACTTGGTGTAAAGTCCTATTAACAGCTGTCTTTTGAGGACGTGCCCCCTTAAGTGTATGTATGCTGGAGGCGGTGTGTTAATATATATGCCGTATAGTGATAACGCAGATCTGATTCCCATAGTGCCATCTAACTGAAATACTATACCGACGACAATAAGAACAGTGTGCCACCCGGTCATAGTATACTCACAATTAGGAGGTATATTCATGAAAACATTATTACATGCTTAATTGTGCTCTTTTGGTAATATGAAGACGATGTCTGCAGACTATGGTTCCATTCAGAGAGCGATTTAGCCTGTAATCAGAGTGCACGTGAATGTCACAAACTTGGCATGGCTTCAGATATCTAACCAAGGTTACCAACAACAAATAGAGCTGATGTAGCAAGGGAATTGAAAATTTAATGACGCATGCGGTTTTCTCCTTGTTTGTGTGTTTTGTGTTTGATAAATTTTTGAACAATATTTTATCTTTTTTTTTTAATCTATTTTATCTTTTTTTCAATCTTTACCTATAAAACCAATCGGATTGCTTTTACGAGACTGTTATAATAGCTCAGAAACTAACAAGCCGTATAGTGTGTTAGTCCTCTCTCTAACCTTATCTCACCGCAAGGGAATCGAATATTTAATGACGCATGCAATTTTCTCCTTTTTTGTGTGTTTGCAAGTTTGAACAATATTGTATTATTTTTAAAAATATTTACCTAAAATAACCATCGGAATGCTTTAACGAGATATTAGCTCAGAAACATAGTGAAAAGAAGCATACTGAAAAAATCAATACATGTCCCCTAGCTATTACACTGTAATGATTTATAAAAATGGTGCCCTTTGGTGTTGATTTGAGAAAATGAAAAGTATACAATTAGCTTGTAACTGATTTTAATGTATTTTTTCTATTCTTCATTGCCGTCAATCATAATGTAAATAAATATCAGAATAAATGAATTTCCATGTATACTGTGTATAACATACAAATTTGACACTTGAAGTTCAGTAATGAACCAAATATATCGATTATGGAATTTGTAATCGATAATCGAAATCGAACAGGACAAATCGATGGATGTTCGATTATTATATATCGATTATCAGTCCATCACTGGCTTCAACTTGTCCATGAATTTGTATTAATAGTAACGGTGGCCTTGACCTCAACTTGACCTCAACTCCACAACACTGAAACTAAAACTTGTCCGATATATTATGGTCCTTTGTAATTGTGTGAAGTTTGATCCAAATCCCTCCAGGAATTAAGCAGCTAGAGCGCTGACAAGAGTTTTCCTAAGATAGTAATGGTGACATTGACCTTGGCCCTACAACCTTGAAATTCGAACCTGTCCGAAATATTATGGTCCTTTGTTATTGTATGAAGTTTGATAAATCCCTCAAGGAATGTAGCCGCTAGAGCGCTGACAAACATTGGTGTTACGTACGGACGGAGAGGAAACCTATAGTCCCCCAGTTTCACCAGTAGGGGACTAAAACAAGCCGTATAGTGTGTACGTTCTCTATAACCCTGTATCACCGCAATGACGCGTTTCAGCCAACACTGTATACGAGTTTAATCACGATAGCGGAAATATTCGTCCTTTTTGCATCAACGCTTGAGCGAGTTCTTGCAAGTAACCGGTCTGAATATGGTGGCCTGTTATCGAAATTAAATAATGAGACGTGTCGTTGTCGCTGTGTTGATGCGACATACAGAAGGAGAATATATGAACAAAATATCGATTTCCCTAGGGACCATTGCAAAGGTGAAGCCAAAAATTATTTTCAATGTTAACATTTAAATTTTTTTCTCATTTGACATGATTCAAGTGAGTTACAAGAAAGTCGTCCCACTCCTATGTACACTAGACACTATGATATAACCAGGAGTAAATAAATATAACTAATCTGAAACATGTTTGGTTTGGTTTATTATTGTTGTTAGATTATTTATTTAGGTTTATCCACAGCTGTGGTCATTTAAGGACAGCCTCCCCTGTGTACAAGATGCATGCGTGTAGTGTATGCGTGTGTGTTTTGGGAGGCTGCGATATGTTCGTGTTTGTCTCCTTGTGATAGCGCGGAACTGATGGCGACTGTATAGTGCTACCTCACTGAAACGTACTGCCGACGACACCCAGCAGGACATCCTATCCGATAACATTATACTGACAATGGGCGAACCAGTCGTCCCACTCCTAAATTGCTGAGCGTTCAGCAGGAGTAGATACTACCATTTTACAGACACTGGTACACTACACGCATGTATTTTGCACACATGTGAGGCCGTCATTAAATGACCATAGCTGTTGATAGGACGATAAGCAATAATAAACCAAACCAAACCAATCTTGCGAGGACTGAAATCTTTTTAAAAAAAACAAGCAAACGTTTTAAAGTAAACGTTCATGTGATTCAAGCTCTGTTATTCCACACAACTGTTAAAGTCATTTACTAATTAACGAACTTGCAGGGGGATTGATTGTGAATTTACCGAGTTGAATATGTAGCATAAACAACAATGACCTACATAGGTTGTATACAACTCGCAAGATTAGTGTAATTACACATGCACCGTATTAACTCCACTACCACTCGGTAAAGTCATATAAATAAACAGCCGAGTCTATTTATATTCATGGCCTTAATATGGTGTACTGTAGCTATTCACACAGTATTTTCGTTATACGTCCACATCTGTTCATTTTTTATAAGGTTTGTGTTCTCATACAACAAATATTTGTTATTAGTGCTTTTCACCAACTGGTGAAAAGACCTATTGCTTTTGTTAAGTTTTTTATTATTCTTATTTTTCTTATTATTCTTCTTCCGTACTTTGTGGAATCTGTATCTTTTGATTGGTAAAAGAGAGGTTTATAGTCTTTTAAGTACGTTGTAGGAAAAGGTCTAAAGCTGATCAAGCAACATTTTCAAGTAGGTCAAAAACTAAATATGGCCGCCATGACGTCATAGGTCATAATCTTAAAATGGCCATAACTCAAAAACGATTTAATTTACAGAATTGACGTTATTATATTATATGTAGATAAACTTCGGGGCTAACTTTTATTACCAAATGTTATTTCATTTAAAGGTCAAATAAAAAAGCTCGCTGTTGGGTCAAAGGTCACAATTTCTAAAAAACATTCATTTTTCATTTATTTTGGAAAAATAGTTCTACAGATCAATGAAGAATGTCCTTCCGATGAATTTGATGTCTTTAGTGTTTCTGTAACATTAACCGTTAACGTTTTAAGCCATTTTGAATATTTTCTTTGATCTTTTAAAAATTTCGCAATATTTTAAAACTTGTTTTACTCCAATATAAATGACAATTATTTCGTTTAGTTGTTAAGGAAAAGGTTTCTACAGCTATCCTCTAACATTTGGGAACATTTTCAAATTCATCAAAAAACAAAATGGCCACCATGACGTCATATCCATTATTTTCTTAAATTGCTATACCTCATTAACGTGTGAATATATTTAATTCATCTTTGTATATGTTGTGCAAAATAAAAAATAAATAACTTTTCTCATGAAACATTTTTGTGTCAAAGTTCATCTTCCGGTTTTCGGTAGGGGTCAAAGTTCAAATGCACTATTGGGCAACAAATTTAAAAAATCTTCTTCTGAAGTTCCACAAGGCCTAGAGTCTTGATATTTCATATTTAAAATGCTGAGATGATTGGGTATCAGGTTTGAAAAAATGGCTGACCTTGATCGACTATCAAGGTCACAAAGGTCAAATGATTAAAAAAACAAAAAAAACTTTAATCAAGAATATTTCGAAAATTGTTTGTAAGATTCATATTATATTCAGGAATGACGTAGACAGCACTAATGCGCACAATTTTGGCAGAAAAAAATTGAGTTGACCATGTCCATTTTTGAGTTATTTAGGGGTCGAATTTCATATATGCTATTTCAGGGTAACAACTTTCAAAAATCTTTTTCTCAATAACAAAGTGACCCAAGGTCATGATATTTGTTGAATATCATGATCAAGCAATGGACTATCAAGTTTGATCATATGAATGACCTTCACATATGTTCAAGGTCACTGGGGTCAATTATGTTAAACTCTTCAAATGATTCCTTCTCAATAACGAAGACGCCTAGGGTATTGATTATATGCTGAGGAAATGAGCTACCAAGTGTATGCACAAGAATGACTATTAAAGGTCAACTTCCGGTTTTCGGTAGGGGTAAAAGTTCGAATGTGTAATTCTGTGAAACAAACTTCAAAAAACTTCTTCTCAAAAACTAATTGACCCAATGTCATAATATTTATTGAATATTCATGCTCAAGCAGTGGACTTTCAAGTTTGAAAATATAAATGAGCTTGACCCATGTTCAAGGTCACTAGTGTCAATCATGTTAAAATCTTCAAAATAATCCTTCTCAAAAACGAAAATATCAAGGGTTTTGATATTTGGTCTTTAGCATGCTAGGATGATGGGCTACAAGGTTTATTGACATAAATGACAATTAAAGATCAACTTCCGGTATTTGAGAGAGTTCAAATTTGAACAGGTAATTTTACCAGATACCAGGACTTTTACTACTGGTGTAAGGGAAGTAACCCTTACAGTGAAAAGCCCGTCAAATTGTTAGCCAACAATTTCTAGTTTATAATATATTCGATAAGTCGAGACATACAATCTCTTAACAAACTAGCAAACGTTCTAAAGTAAACGGTAAACCCAACCACCAGACGTAATTTGCATACTTTATCAAGTATATCGCCAAATTACTTCCAATAAGAAAAGAAAACAACACCAGGACTTTTACTACTGGTGTAAGGGAAGTAACCCTTACAGTGAAAAGCCCGTCAAATTGTTAGCCAAGAATTTCTCGTTTATAATATATTCGATAAGTCGATACATACAATCTCTTAACAAACTAGCAAACGTTCTAAAGAAAACGGTAAACCCAACCACCAGAAGTAATTTGCATACTTTATCAAGTATATCGCCAAATTACTTCCAATAAGAAAAGAAAACAACTTCAGAAATCGTGCTACATAATTGTATTGCGATTGATTTCTGGAAACCCAACTGTGCAACATAATCAAATACGCGGAAATCTCATGTCTATTTTCGTTTCGATATATAGTAGCTGATGTGCGTTTGTTGGGCTATCAAACGCTGTCAATATATCATATAAAATAAATGACAATTAAAGATCAACTTCCGGTATTTGAGAGAGTTCAAATTTGAACAGGTAATTTTACCAGATACCAGGACTTTTACTACTGGTGTAAGGGAAGTAACCCTTACAGTGAAAAGCCCGTCAAATTGTTAGCCAAGAATTTCTCGTTTATAATATATTCGATAAGTCTAGACATACAATCTCTTAACAAACTAGCAAACGTTCTAAAGTAAACGGTAAGCCCAACCACCAGACGTAATTTGCATACCTTATCAAGTATATCGCCAAATTACTTCCAATAAGAAAAGAAAACAACACCAGGACTTTTACTACTGGTGTAAGGGAAGTAACCCTTACAGTGAAAGGCCCGTCAAATTGTTAGCCAACAATTTCTAGTTTATAATATATTCGATAAGTCGATACATACAATCTCTTAACAAACTAGCAAACGTTCTAAAGAAAACGGTAAACCCAACCACCAGACGTAATTTGCATACCTTATCAAGTATATCGCCAAATTACTTCCAATAAGAAAAGAAAACAACACCAGGACTTTTACTACTGGTGTAAGGGAAGTAACCCTTACAGTGAAAAGCCCGTCAAATTGTTAGCCAAGAATTTCTCGTTTATAATATATTCGATAAGTCTAGACATACAATCTCTTAACAAACTAGCAAACGTTCTAAAGTAAACGGTAAACCCAACCACCAGACGTAATTTGCATACCTTATCAAGTATATCGCCAAATTACTTCCAATAAGAAAAAAACCCCTCAGAAATCGTGCTACATAATTGTATTGCGATTGATTTCTGGAAACCCAACTGTGCAACATAATCAAATACGCGGAAATCTCATGTCTATTTTCGTTTCGATATATAGTAGCTGATGTGCGTTTGTTGGGCTATCAAACGCTGTCAATATATCATATAAAATAAATGACAATTAAAGATCAACTTCCGGTATTTGAGAGAGTTCAAATTTGAACAGGTAATTTTACCAGATACCAGGACTTTTACTACTGGTGTAAGGGAAGTAACCCTTACAGTGAAAAGCCCGTCAAATTGTTAGCCAAGAATTTCTCGTTTATAATATATTCGATAAGTCGATACATACAATCTCTTAACAAACTAGCAAACGTTCTAAAGTAAACGGTAAACCCACCCACCAGACGTAATTTGCATACTTTATCAAGTATATCGCCAAATTACTTCCAATAAGAAAAGAAAACAACACCAGGACTTTTACTACTGGTGTAAGGGAAGTAACCCTTACAGTGAAAAGCCCGTCAAATTGTTAGCCAAGAATTTCTCGTTTATAATATATTCGATAAGTCGATACATACAATCTCTTAACAAACTAGCAAACGTTCTAAAGTAAACGGTAATCCCAACCACCAGACGTAATTTGCATACCTTATCAAGTATATCGCCAAATTACTTCCAATAAGAAAAGAAAACAACACCAGGACTTTTACTACTGGTGTAAGGGAAGTAACCCTTACAGTGAAAAGCCCGTCAAATTGTTAGCCAAGAATTTCTCGTTTATAATATATTCGATAAGTCTAGACATACAATCTCTTAACAAACTAGCAAACGTTCTAAAGTAAACGGTAAACCCAACCACCAGAAGTAATTTGCATACTTTATCAAGTATATCGCCAAATTACTTCCAATAAGAAAAGAAAACAACTTCAGAAATCGTGCTACATAATTGTATTGCGATTGATTTCTGGAAACCCAACTGTTCAACATAATCAAATACGCGGAAATCTCATGTCTATTTTCGTTTCGATATATAGTAGCTGATGTGCGTTTGTTGTGCTATCAAACGCTGTCAATATATCATATAAAGCTTGTTAATGAATTCAGGATTAAACTGAAGTGGATACTTAGTGAATTACCCCTCCTCCTTTGTTAGAGTCAATTTCACCTGCTTCAAGCGAGTACTATAAGATAACCTCATTTCAACTTTGCATTGTACTTTTATCATTTAAAATAGTCGTAATACCTAATCAGTAATAAAGGAATCGGATACATCAATTATTGCGATATTCAGTAGCCGTGTGTGATTACATATGCATTATTTCTTAAAACTGTTATAGTAATTAGCGAAATTCCAGAAGGACTAATCGAGACTTTACAAAATCGAATGTAAAGCATTAACAACTATGACTAACATGGGGTGTAAACAGCTCGCAAGATTAGTGTAAATACACACGTACCGTATACTCCCCTGCTGGCAGTACAACGTTGGCTAAACGTTGGGCCAACCTATGCTCATACTATGAGACAAAGTCGGCAGACAACGTCAGGACGATGCCAATTTGTCAATCAGCACAACGTTGTAGAAAAGTCAGATCTCAACGTTTATCCGACGTTTAGGCGTAGACGTGAGATCGACGTTTTCTAACGTCAGATAAACATATAAGCATACACGTCGAACCAACGTTAAGTTAGCGTAAGAGTATGTACATCGGTCAAACGTTTGATAAACGTTAAGTTAACGTTAGAGCATACACGTCAATCCAACGTTGGATAAATGTTAAGTTAACGTAAGAGCATTCACGTCAGCCTAACTTTAGATAAACGTCAAGTTCCGTTAGAGTATACACGTCGGCCTAACGTTAGATAAACGTCAAGTTAACGTATGAGCATACACGTTAATCCATCGTTTGATATACTTTAGTGCCCGTATTCATGACACCGTTCTCATGCTCAAGCATGGATTTTGTTCTCAAACCGACTTTCTTGTTACTCGCTTAATTGATGTCAAATGATCAAAACGTCAACTATCAACATTGGAAACATTATTTTGCTTTCCCCTAAAACAAGTATGTACACTAGACACTATAATCTTACCAGGAATAGATATATATAACTAATCTGAAACATGTTTGGTTTGGTTTATTATTGATGTTATATGATTTATTGAGGTTTATCAACAGCTATGGTCATTTAAGGAAAACCTCCCCTGTGTGCAAGATGCATGTGTGAAGTGTATGCGTGTGTGTTTTGGGCGTCTGCGATATGCTCGTGTTTGTCTCCTTGTGATAGCGTGGAACTGATGCCGACTTTATAGTGCTACCTCACTGAAACGTACTGCCGACGACACCCAGCAGGACATCCTATCCGGTCACATTATACTGACAACGGGCGAACCAGTCGACCACTCCTAAATTGCTGAGCATTCAGCAGGAGTAGAAACTACCATTTTTACAGACACTGGTACACTACACGCATGTATCTTGCACACATGTGAGGCCGTCATTAAATGACCATAGCTGTTGATAGGACGTTAAGCAATAATAAACCAAACCAATCTGAAATCTTTAAAAAAAAAACAAGCAAACGTTTTAAAGTAAACGTTCATGTGATTCAAGCTCTATTATTCTACACAACTGTTAAAGTCATTTACTAATTAACGAACTTGCAGGGGGATTGATTGTGAATTTACCGAGTTGAATATGTAGCATAAACAACAATGACCTACATAGGTTGTATACAGCTCGCAAGATTAGTGTAATTACACATGCACATATTTATATCAATGGCCTTCATATGGTGTACTCTAGCTATTCACACACTATTTCTGTTATACGTCCACATCTGTTCATTTTTTATAAGGTTAGTGTTCTCATACAACAAACATTTGTTATGTATAATATATTCGATAAGACGAGACATGCAATCTCTTAACAAACGTTCTAAAGTAAATGGTAAACCCAACCGCCAGACGTAATTTGCATACTTTATCAAGTATATCGCCAAATTACTTCCAATAAGAAAAGAAAACAACTTCAGAAATCGTGCTACATAATTGTATTGCGATTGATTTCTGGAAACCCAACTGTTCAACATAATCAAATACGCGGAAATCTCATGTCTATTTTCGTTTCGATATATAGTAGCTGATGTGCGTTTGTTGTGCTATCAAACGCTGTCAATATATCATATAAAGCTTGTTAATGAATTCAGGATTAAACTGAAGTGGATACTTAGTGAATTAACCCTCCTCCTTTGTTAGAGTCAATTTCACCTGCTTCAAGTGAGTACTGTAAGATAACCTCATTTCAACTTTGCATTGTACTTTTATCATTTAAAATAGTCGTAATACCTAATCAGTAATAAAGGTATCAGATACATCAATTATTGCGATATTCAGTAGCCGTGTGTGATTACATATGCATTATTTCTTAAAACTGTTATAGTAATTAGCGAAATTCTAAAAGACTAATCGAGACTTTACCAAATCGAATGTAAAGCATTAACAACTATGACTAACATGGGGTGTAAACAGCTCGCAAGATTAGTGTAAATACACATGTTCCGTATACTCCCCTGCTGGCAGTACAACGTTGGCTAAACGTTGGGCCAACCTATGCTCATACTATGAGACAAAGTCGGCAGACAACGTCAGGACGATGCCAATTTGTCAATCAGCTCAACGTTGTAGAAAAGTCAGATCTCAACGTTTATCCGACGTTTAGGCGTAGACGTGAGATCGACGTTTGATAACGTCAGATAAACATAAGAGCATACACGTCGAACCAACGTTAAGTTAGCGTAAGAGTATGTACATCGGCCAAACGTTAAGTTAACGTTAGAGCATACACGTCAATCCAACGTTGGATAAATGTTAAGTTAACGTAAGAGCATTCACGTCAGCCTAACTTTAGATAAACGTCAAGTTCCGTTAGAGTATACACGTCGGCCTAACGTTAGATAAACGTCAAGTTAACGTATGAGCATACACGTTAATCCATCGTTTGATATACTTTAGTGCCCGTATTCATGACACCGTTCTCATGCTCAAGCATGGATTTTGTTCTCAAACCGACTTTCTTGTTACTCGCTTAATTGATGTCAAATGATCAAAACGTCAACTATCAACATTGGAAACATTATTTTGCTTTCCCCTAAAACAAGTATGTACACTAGATACTATAATCTTACCAGGAATAAATATATATAACTAATCTGAAACATGTTTGGTTTGGTTTATTATTGATGTTATATGATTTATTGAGGTTTATCAACAGCTATGGTCATTTAAGGAAAACCTCCACTGTGTGCAAGATGCATGTGTGTAGTGTATGCGTGTGTGTTTTGGGCTGCTGCGATATGCTCGTGTTTGTCTCCTTGTGATAGCGTGGAACTGATGCCGACTTTATAGTGCTACCTCAGTGAAACGTACTGCCGACGACACCCAGCAGGACATCCTATCCGGTCACATTATACTGACAACGGGCGAACCAGTCGACCACTCCTAAATTACTAAGCATTCAGCAAGAGTAGAAACTACCATTTTTACAGACACTGGTACACTACACGCATGTATCTTGCACACACGTGAGGCCGTCATTAAATGACCATAGCTGTTGATAGGATGTTAAGCGATAATAAACCATACCAAACCAATCTGAAATCTTTAAAAAAAACCTCAAGCAAACGTTTTAAAGTAAACGTTCATGTGATTCAAGCTCTATTATTCCACACAACTGTTAAAGTCATTTTCTAATTAACGAACAGCTATGGTCATTTAAGGAAAACCTCCACTGTTGCGTGTTTGTCTCAAACAACAATGACCTACATAGGTTGTATACAGCTCGCAAGATTAGTGTAATTACACATGCACATATTTATATCAATGGCCTTCATATGGTGTACTCTAGCTATTCACACACTATTTCTGTTATACGTCCACATCTGTTCATTTTTTATAAGGTTAGTGTTCTCATACAACAAACATTTGTGATGTATAATATATTCGATAAGACGAGACATGCAATCTCTTAACAAACGTTCTAAAGTAAATGGTAAACCCAACCGCCAGACGTAATTTGCATACTTTATCAAGTATATCGCCAAATTACTTCCAATAAGAAAAAAACCCCTTCAGAAATCGTGCTACATAATTGTATTGCGATTGATTTCTGGAAACCCAACTGTTCAACATAATCAAATACGCGGAAATCTCATGTCTATTTTCGTTTCGATATATAGTAGCTGATGTGCGTTTGTTGTGCTATCAAACGCTGTCAATATATCATATAAAGCTTGTTAATGAATTCAGGATTAAACTGAAGTGGATACTTAGTGAATTAACCCTCCTCCTTTGTTAGAGTCAATTTCACCTGCTTCAAGTGAGTACTGTAAGATAACCTCATTTCAACTTTGCATTGTACTTTTATCATTTAAAATAGTCGTAATACCTAATCAGTAATAAAGGTATCGGATACATCAATTATTGCGATATTCAGTAGCCGTGTGTGATTACATATGCATTATTTCTTAAAACTGTTATAGTAATTAGCGAAATTCTAAAAGACTAATCGAGACTTTACCAAATCGAATGTAAAGCATTAACAACTATGACTAACATGGGGTGTAAACAGCTCGCAAGATTAGTGTAAATACACATGTTCCGTACACTCCCCTGCTGGCAGTACAACGTTGGCTAAACGTTGGGCCAACCTAGGCTCATACTATGAGACAAAGTCGGCAGACAACGTCAGGACGATGCCAATTTGTCAATCAGCTCAACGTTGTAGAAAAATCAGATCTCAACGTTTATCCGACGTTTAGGCGTAGACGTGAGATCGACGTTTGATAACGTCAGATAAACATAAGAGCATACACGTCGAACCAACGTTAAGTTAGCGTAAGAGTATGTACATCGGCCAAACGTTAAGTTAACGTTAGAGCATACACGTCAATCCAACGTTGGATAAATGTTAAGTTAACGTAAGAGCATTCACGTCAGCCTAACTTTAGATAAACGTCAAGTTCCGTTAGAGTATACACATCGGCCTAACGTTAGATAAACGTCAAGTTAACGTATGAGCATACACGTTAATCCATCGTTTGATATACTTTAGTGCCCGTATTCATGACACCGTTCTCATGCTCAAGCATGGATTTTGTTCTCAAACCGACTTTCTTGTTACTCGCTTAATTGATGTCAAATGATCAAAACGTCAACTATCAACATTGGAAACATTATTTTGCTTTCCCCTAAAACAAGTATGTACACTAGACACTATAATCTTACCAGGAATAGATATATATAACTAATCTGAAACATGTTTGGTTTGGTTTATTATTGATGTTATATGATTTATTGAGGTTTATCAACAGCTATGGTCATTTAAGGAAAACCTCCCCTGTGTGCAAGATGCATGTGTGAAGTGTATGCGTGTGTGTTTTGGGCGTCTGCGATATGCTCGTGTTTGTCTCCTTGTGATAGCGTGGAACTGATGCCGACTTTATAGTGCTACCTCACTGAAACGTACTGCCGACGACACCCAGCAGGACATCCTATCCGGTCACATTATACTGACAACGGGCGAACCAGTCGACCACTCCTAAATTGCTGAGCATTCAGCAGGAGTAGAAACTACCATTTTTACAGACACTGGTACACTACACGCATGTATCTTGCACACATGTGAGGCCGTCATTAAATGACCATAGCTGTTGATAGGACGTTAAGCAATAATAAACCAAACCAATCTGAAATCTTTAAAAAAAA
>NW_018406286.1:413792-422329 GCF_002113885.1 Mizuhopecten yessoensis | reverse complement strand
AAAAAAAACAAGCAAACGTTTTAAAGTAAACGTTCATGTGATTCAAGCTCTATTATTCTACACAACTGTTAAAGTCATTTACTAATTAACGAACTTGCAGGGGGATTGATTGTGAATTTACCGAGTTGAATATGTAGCATAAACAACAATGACCTACATAGGTTGTATACAGCTCGCAAGATTAGTGTAATTACACATGCACATATTTATATCAATGGCCTTCATATGGTGTACTCTAGCTATTCACACACTATTTCTGTTATACGTCCACATCTGTTCATTTTTTATAAGGTTAGTGTTCTCATACAACAAACATTTGTTATGTATAATATATTCGATAAGACGAGACATGCAATCTCTTAACAAACGTTCTAAAGTAAATGGTAAACCCAACCGCCAGACGTAATTTGCATACTTTATCAAGTATATCGCCAAATTACTTCCAATAAGAAAAAAAAACCTTCAGAAATCGTGCTACATAATTGTATTGCGATTGATTTCTGGAAACCCAACTGTTCAACATAATCGAATACGCGGAAATCTCATGTCTATTTTCGTTTCGATATATAGTAGCTGATGTGCGTTTGTTGTGCTATCAAACGCTGTCAATATATCATATAAAGCTTGTTAATGAATTCAGGATTAAACTGAAGTGGATACTTGGTGAATTAACCCTCCTCCTTTGTTAGAGGAACATATCGGAGTCTCCGAAAACACACATACACTACACGCATGCATCTTGCACACAGGGGAGGCCGTCCTTAAATGACTATACCAAATCAGACTATATTCCAAGAATTAATAAGCCAAATATGAGAATTGTATACCATTTAATACTTCAGAAGTCGTTTTATATTTCACCCAGGTGACCTTGAAGGTGGGTCAAGGTTCTTTTTTATTCTCAAACGTTGTCTAGCTCTATCAGAGGAAACCACCAGCAAAATATGAAGATTCTATACCTTTCGGTTCTTCAGGAGACGTGGTGTTGAGAGTTTGACCCCTTTGACCGATGATACATATTTGACCCATGCAAACTAGAAAGTATGTCAAGGTCTTTTCTTTCTCAAACTTTGTCTGGCTCTATCCCTGGAGGCCATAAGCCAAATATAAAGATTCTATATCCTTCGGTTTTTCAGAAGAATGCGTTTGTAGTGATGACAGATTTTACCCCTGTGACCTTGAAAATAGGTCAAGGTCTTTTTTTCTGAAACTTTGTTAGGCTCCTACCAATAAAGCTTTCAGACAAATATCATGACTCTAGCCAGACCGTTCTTCAAAAGAAGTTGTTTAAAGGAAAAGTTGACGGACGCCGCACCATGACATAAGCTCACTTGCACTTCGGGTAGCATTTGAGCTAAAAAAAATGGGTGAAGGTTGATTGATTCTTTGATAAGATGTTCGACACTTCTAACAGGTCATCAATTATTTCAGATGACTTACTTCAAAATTGAGAATTCAAAGACTCCCTTCCTTATAGGATATCCTGTGCAGAAAGCTTCAGGTCATTGCAAATTAGATGAAATGAGCCTACACGTGATGGCGCAGAACAAGACAATGTGTGTGTGAAAATCAATTGATACCTGGCATGTTTCTGCAGAAGTTTGGATTTGCTTCCTTCGAATTAAAATTGTTAAAACAAAGACACCATTTTTAATGTGAACAGGACCCGTAAAACAGGTCATTGATTGTTAAGAGAGGGAAACTTTTAGTAGGTTCATCTTCAAAACGTTCTGTTTCTGTTTCTTTTTTGTGCAGATACCTGATGAAACACTTCGGACAAATACTTTGGGCAATCCATGCCATTTTTGTTTTGTTTAATGGTTTTATTTTTCCAAGTTTGTTCATTACATATACATACACAGGACATTCACGCATTCTCACACATACACACACGGGCATGGATCTAGTATTATCACAATCATTATCATTGTCTTCATGATATCATTATCCTCATCATTCATCTTTATCATTGTCATCATCATCTTTCATACATAATTATTCAATCATCATCATTGCCATCATCCATCATCAACATTATTATTAACAGCATTGTCATACAATCATCATCATCATCATACAATCATCATTCCATATGTATCTTCATCAACATATAGATATCATCTTCATCATCATCCTACAAGCATCACCATCATCATACAATCATCATCTCAGATCATCACCTTCAATCATAATCTTCATTCCATTTGTATCTTCATCAACATATTATTATCATCATCATATCATCATCATCCTCAACATCATTTATTCATAATGATATCATCATCATTCCAGATTTACAAACATTATACTCACATTTAAAATCACCCACTTAGTTGGTGTATACATCAATTCACATGGACATACACAGCTTCAAAGTGATATATTTCATGCTCTGAATCAAATTTCCAATACAAAATATACTTAAACTTACACTCACCCATACACACACACACACACAATACCCAAATGACAGTCATTTGAATTAAGAAATATGAAAAGAAAACAAAACAAAAATGCAGTTGTAGAGGAGGGATATCAGAGCTTGAGAGAAGCAGACAGAAAAAATAAGGGAGGTGTAGGTCTTAAAAAATAAAGAGATAAAGATAGAGGTACTGCATATTCTTAGTCATTATATCCGAAGCCATTTAAATTATGGATCTTTTTAACATTTTGTGTACTTTTACGAGATTTCGCGAAGATACGATGGCGACCTTCACCAATATGTTAAAAAATGATTAAGAAATATTCCCTAAAAGCAATTTAAAAACAAACGTCAGATGATAAAATGTATAACAAATGAAAACGAAATGTATAAGACCAAATTCTAACAAGGTTACCGCGAGCGGTATATAATACGCCCGTCACACATTGAATGAGCAGTTGTTTGTATGATTGAAATATATGAAGTATTTGTGAGTAATTGATATTAAAAGAGAAATCATTCAACATAACTGGTAGATCAATGAGTGCAATACAACATCATGGAACACATGCATCGCATTAATGAAACCAAGGGTAATAACTCCAGTAATTACGGTCGGATAATGGCGGTTATCGAACTTGTCCGAGGTTTCATGGTAATTAACCTTGTTGTGAAGTTTGAAGTTAATCCGTTAATAATTACTCGAGATATCGAGCGGACACTGTTTCGGCAAGTCCATAAAGGGGCATAACTCCACAAATTATGGTCGGATAATGGCGGTTATCGAACTTGTCCGAGGTTTCATGGTAATTAACCTTGTTGTGAAGTTTGAAGTTAATCCGTTAATAATTACTTGAGATATCGAGCGGACACTGTTTCGGCAAGTCCATAAAGGGGCATAACTCCACAAATTATGGTCGGATAATGGCGGTTATCGAACTTGTCGGAGCTTTTATGGTAATTAACGTTGTGGTGAAGTTTGAAGTAAATCCGTTAATAATTACTTGAGATATCGAGCGGACATCGTTCGCCCGCCCGCCCGCCCGCCCGCCCGACGGGCGTATAAAAAGTGACAAGGATATAACATATGATCTCTAAATTGATTGTTAACTTTTTTCATCAATCACGCCAAGTGATGAAGCAAACTTGAGGTTGGAATTTGTTGTGACCTAAAATGCACTGAAAGGTTTATTGTAGGCTTGTAACGAATTTCATTACCCAGGTGCATTGTATTTTGGTGGACGCTAGGGAGGTGTTTTAGACCCTCACCTTTTAAGGTATAAAGGGTACTTTGTTGTGCTAAATGTATACTTTGCACCACTTTTTTTGGACTGAATTTTGCATACATATTTGAAAGAACACGAAATCTTCATACTTTAAAAATGTTTGGTATATAAGATTGATAAGAATGAAAAATCCTATATTCTACGTTAATATTTCCACATTATGTTCGATTAAACTCACATTATGGATGATAAATATATTGTTAAAGCATTGCATGAAAGAAAATGTTCTTTCCCAAGTATAGCGATGCAAAAAATACTAATTTTGTCTAAAACAAATGCTTTTAGGCTAATATTCCATTTGTCGACCCCCCATGCTGAAATTATGTTAATTAATTATCTGAATATAATTAGTAGAGTTATTCAAAGTTATAACTCCAGATGTGTAAAGGGTTTAAAAAAAATAATCTCGTAGCACTTCTGAAACAAAAGTTTTGAGGGGGCAGGCTCCTATGTAATTTTAACATAGCTGTAAATAGTCCCTTTGATAAAACCCCTATCCTACACCCTTCGGCATGAAAGAGTACTTTTCTCTCATTCCAACTACCTGAGGAAGCTCAGAAACCATTAAATGCGTTTGGACTGGCTACCATTTTAAAAATATCATTTGTTATTCCCCGCTTTCACCGAAACGGGGGATATTAATTTGGGTTTCTCCGTCTGTCCTTCTGTCTGTCTGTCACGCGTCGTTTCCGTGCAATAACTACAACAATTGTTAACCGATTTTCTTCACACATAGTCACAATGTTAAATGCCTTAAGGGCTCGGCCAAATTATATGACCACTTTCAGCGGACCCGATTTGGCGGGGTTATGGCCCCTTGAATAATGAAAAACGTCATTATCTGCCGCGCTTCGTTTCCGTGCAATAACTACAACAAATGTTAACTAACCTTCTTCAAACTTAATCAAAGGGTTAAATACCTCAAGGGCTCGGCCAAGTTCGATGACCACTTTCAGCGGACCCCATTTGGCGGAGTAATGGCCCCTTAAATAATAAAAAAGTAATTTTCTGCCGTTTCTGTTCATTAACTCTCGCAAATATTATCTGATTGTCTTCAAAATGAGTAACAGGGTTCAACTTATTAAGGGCTCGGCCAAGATTGACAACCACTTTAATCGGACTCCATTTGGGAGAGGTATGGTCCCTTGATTAACGAAAAACGTCATTATCTGCAGTTTCCGCTTAAAAACTCTAGCAAATATTAGCCAAATACCTTTAAACTTGATGACAATGTTTGTGTTCCTCTGTCTTTCCACCCATCTCGGGCACTCTTTGGTTTTCGTGTGATAATTGCTGTAGATACTGTTCAGATGTTTCAACCAAATTCTGTATGCCAACTGATGTGATTTGAGCATATTTACGGAGAATAAATGAGGTATAGAGCTTTATTTTTCTCCAAGTTTTAAGCTATGCATTATGTCTCAACAGCACGATACTGATTTGTTTCAACCTAACCTCAATAATGTTAAACTACAATTTGTCCTGCAAGCGGGGGATATAAATTCCACGAATTTGCTTGTTCCTCTGAGCTTTTAAGACAAACAAGAGGTCCAACGGACCTGCATCGCTCACCTGGTATTAATCTCACACCTGTAATCTTAAAAGTGGACTAAAATACAGCTACAGGCAAAATATCAGTGTTTGATTCATAGGAACCTATTAAAAGATTTAAACATATGACGCCTGTGACCATGAATGTCGAACAAGGACATCAGGTTGAAAGTGGATCAAGGTCATTCATTAGAACAAACTTGGTAGCCCTTCATCCCAGCATGCTACAGGCTCAATATAAGTACTCTGGGCCTTTTGGTTATTGAGAAGTTGTTTGAAGATTTTAAAACATTTGACCCCTGTGACCTTGAAAGCTGGTCAAGTTCATTCATTTGAACAAACTTGGTAACCCTTCATCCCAGCATGTAACAGGCCCAATATCAGTACCCTGGGCCTTTTGGTTATTGTGAAGAAGTTGTTTGAAGATTTTAAGACATCTGACTCCAGTGACCTTGAATGTGGGTCAAGGTCATTCATTTGATCAAACTTGGTAGCCCTTCATCCCAGCATGCTACAGGCCCAATATAAGTACTCTGGGCCTTTTGGTTATTGTGAAGAAGTTGTTTGAATATTTTAAGACATCTGACTCCAGTGACCTTGAATGTGGGTCAAGGTCATTCATTTGAACAAACTTGGTAGCCCTTCATCCCAGCATGCTACAGGCCCAATATAAGTACCCTGGGCCTTTTGGTTATTGAGAAGAAGTTGTTTGAAGATTTTAAGACATCTGACTCCAGTGACCTTGAAAGTGGGTCAAGGTCATTCATTTAAACAAACTTGGTAGCCCTTCATCCCAGCATGCTACAAGCCCAATATAAGAACCCAAGTCTTTTGGTTATTGAGAAGAAGTTGTTTGAAGATTTTAAGACATCTGACCCCAGTGACATTGAAGGTGGGTCAAGGTCATTCATTTGAACAAACTTGGTAGCCCATCATCCCAGCATGCTACAGGCCTAATATCAGTACCCTGGGCCATTTTGTTATTGAGAAGAAGTTGTTTAAAGTAAAAAGTTGACGCCGGACAGACGGACGATGGACGGACGGACGGACGCCGCACCATAACATCAGATCACTTGCCCTTCGGGCAGGTGAGCTAAAAAATCTGTCCACCAGATTAAGTAAACCCTTAAATTGCAAACTGTTGGCGCAAAAATATAATCTCATTTTTCTAACGTGTACAGTTAATATATCGTAGTAGGTTTTAAATTCATCACGACGTCTCTTCCGAGTTTTCAAAGTTCGTGACGTCATGTCATTGTTGAGCAATTGTCACGTCACGTGAAATAGGGAGTATAATAGAAATTTACTGTTAATGGTTCGCGACATGTTATTCATTATATATAATATACAATATATGAAACACCCATCCGGAGACTGGCAAGGACTACCTCGTCTCGGCGGTTTTTTTCATAGCTTAAATACCATTCACCGGTTTCTAGGCTGGATATAGTGTCATTTGTTGTCTGCACATTGATTCTAGTTATTTTGCCACTTTGCCCTTCAAACAAAATTAACAATTTAAAAATTTGAAATTAAGTTTAAAATCCGGGTTAGCAAAGAAACATGGACAGAATTTGAACTAAAGAATATTTAAAATGGAAATCATTGAAATATTACAAATGCAATCAGACTATTTTTGTTAAGAATACGAGGAATCCACTTATAGGATAATTCTTGGTAAATCTAGGTAATACCAAGTAATTCCGCCCCTAAAACTTAGAAACGTGGCAGTACAATGTAGTATCTCTCCGGATTTTCAATACATTTTATCTCCTAGTGTGGGATATATATATATATATATATATATATATGTTTTCTTTTTCATTTAACCTAGATCCCAATTCTGTCTCATAAGAAAGATGTCTGAAAATAAAAAGGTAGAGGTAATAACTGACGTCAGCAGGTGTCGTGACGTCGTCAGGGAGCTCGAGAAATGTGACGTCATCGCAGTTGACGCTGAAGGAGTCCAGTTGGGTAAGGATGGCCCCCTGACACTGCTGCAGGTCGGAACGCTCGATCACGCAGTCTACTTGTTTGACATCCATACCAACAAAGATCTCTTCATCCAAGGGAAGCTTCAGGATATACTGACTTCAACAAAAACCGAGAAGGTATACTTTGTGGTTTTTTTATGTTATTTATACCATTTACACCCATTTTTCAGGAAAGTCGTTTAAGATCAAACTGAGATTAGGTAGGAAAACTCGTATTTTTATGTGACTCCCTAGGTGGCGTCACCGGAATAGTTGCTTTATTCCATTATTTATTGATTGTATGTAATTTTGTACTGTGTATACGGAAATAAGATACATTCAAGTTTCATCAAAGTGACGTGGTCCTTTGGGACCAAGTTTGTACCATAAATACCTTAGATTTATACCATCGGAAATCACCCATTCTGTCCAAGAGAAAATCGTTTAAGACCAAACTGAGATTCGATAGGAAAACTTTCATTGTCATATGACTTGCTAGGTGGCGCCACCGGAATAGTTGCTTTATTACATTTACCAGTGGATCGGTTAATATAATACAAACGGATTTGAGGTAAAAAGCGAATCGGTTTTGAGGTTGTTAAATTAACGCTTGGTTTAGTTGCGAACCGAAACGGACTGTGATCGTGTACTTTAGTACTTACATCTCGAAGTAGCACCGGGCAACACGCCTCTTATGTTTTACTCCTGTCGTTATAGATGAAAATAACATGTGTCACAATATCTTATACTTTGTATCTCTTTTAACGATTACATTATCTCTGCGTGACCCAATAATGATACTGAATCCACACATCTGTACGATATTCCGCTCAATATTCGAGGGGCGTCGACATACACACCTGAAAACTTGTTATAAACTTTGCGAGTTATCTCCCGTTGATAGATCTGCACGGTTTTCACTTTATACACCTGTACATGTTAATCGTACATTGAATGTTTTCTTTCTTGTGTGGTTATTATTTTCTTTGATATCCATTCGTCTCGTCATATATTTTAAGTAATGTTATATGTACATTGTGTACACATATATTTCAGACTTAAAATCATATGCCGTTTATAGTTCTTTATACCTAACTGCAAAACAACCAAGATATTCTGCTTTACGCATAACGTTTTGAGTGTTCCGGTCGTGTTGTGAAGCACCATACAGAATTAAGGATTTTTTTTTGCTTTCTACTTGGTAACTCCAAAGCGACAAAAAAAATCTGCTGCACACATTGCATTATTTGGGATCTTTATCTTTCTTTCTTCTTTTAATTACACCCCCCCCCCCCCCCCCCCCCC